>NW_024098062.1:0-3827 GCF_016545835.1 Crotalus tigris | reverse complement strand
ACTCCAGCCTACACCACAGGGACGGTGGATGCCTCAGATGACAGCTCGGAAGGCGAACCCCTGGTAAGTGGACGCATCACACCCATCTTCAAAACAGTTACTATATTAATCCCCCCCATGCCCGAAGCTGTGAAGGTGAAAGCCTTAATAGACTCTGGCTGCACCCGCTGCCTCATTAGCCCAACCCTAGTGGGGAATCTGGGCATCCCATCCAGGAGACTGGAACAACCAATCTCATTTGGCCAGCTAGATGGATCCATAGCAGGGGGGGTGCCAGCTACCCTAGCCACTCTGCCAATACACCTCTCCCGGGCACCATGAAGAGGACTTAACGTTTGTGGTGACCCCAGGTATGGAATGCCCATGATTCTAGGATTGGAAGGTTGAAAAAATGGAACCCCTGGGTAAGATTGAGACGACAGAAATCAAATTCCCGAGAGGGGGACCCTATTGGACTTAAAACCCCAAGAGAGGCTACCAGCATCAAGAATAGAAAAAGCATCCTAGGAGAGGAAAAAAAGATAACAGAATAACAGAGGAATATAGGGACCTTGCTGCAGTCTCATGTAGGATTGAGGGTCGAACATGTAGCTTCCCCCCATCGACCCACAGACTGTACCATTGAATTCAAACCTGGGGCAAAACTCCCAAAGCCCAGATTATACTCCATGATCCCAAAGGAGAAGGAGGAAATGGAAAGATTCATTAAAAAAAACCTAGAGAGAGGTTTCATTGAGCCAGCCAAGCCTAAAGTGGCTGCCCCGGTCCTTTTAGAGAGAAGGATGGCTCTTTACGTTTATGCGTGGATTATAGGGCCCTGAATACAATCAGTGAAAGCAACCTATACCCTCTACCCCTCATGAAAGACATGCTGTCACAGCTATCGAAAGGGAAAAAGTTTTCTAAACTAGACCTAAGGGAAGCTTACTATCGCGTGAGAATTAAGGAAGGGGACGAATGGAAGACTGCATTTAACTGCCCCATGGGGTGCTATCAATTCAAAGTCTTGCCATTTGGATTACAAGGGGGCCCTGCAGTCTTTTTGCAATTAATCAATGACGTTCTAAGGGAGCACCTGTTTAAGGGGGTCCTTGTTTACTTGGACGACATTCTTATCTTTACCGAAACAAAAGAAGAACACGTCAAACTTGTCAGAGCGGTTTTAAAGAAGCTGCGAGCCGCTCACCTAGATGCCAAACTCTCAAAATGCGAATTCCACCAGGAAAGGATAGACTACCTAGGCTATCGCATATCCCCACAGGGCATTGAAATGGACCCAGAGAAGGTCAGAGCAGTATTAGAATGGGCACCACCCCGCACAAGAAAGCACCTACAAAGTTTCCTGGGCTTTGCAAATTTTTACCGCCAATTCATCCCCTCATTTGCACAGATAGCCTTGCCCCTCACCAACTTACTAAAAACGAAGGGAACATCCTCAGTAAAACCTAGCCATCCACTAACATGGACAATGGAGTGCCAAGCAGCGTTTGAGAGACTAAAGAGACTTTTTTCTGCCGAACCAGTACTAAGGCACCCAGATATGGACAAGCCCTTCCTAATACAGGCAGATGCAAGTGATGTGGCAGTGGGGGCTGTGCTATTACAAGAAAATGATGATGCAGTATTGCAACCCTGTGCATATACATCTAAGAAACTCACGGACACAGAACCGCGCTGGCCCGTATGGGAGAAGGAGGCTTATGGGATACGTTGGGCATTACTCACGTGGCGACAGTTCCTGGAAGGCAACAAAATCCCCTTCCAGGTGTGGACCGATCACACAAATTTAGAAGCCCTGAACCTCCCAGTGAAACTCAATCCCTAGACAAGCCCTCTGGTCCATCATTTCACCATTCCAATTTAACTCACACCATTACCCAGGAAGAAAGACTTCTGTCAGTGCACTAATCTCGCATGCCCCAATATAACGCGCCCGCATCGCAGACCTAGACCAATAATGTGCAAGTCACACTGGCCAGCGCCAGTAACCACAAGAACCCAAGCCAAAATACACCTACAACTGACCGCCAATGGGATTTGAATTCAGAAAATGTTTGGAAACAGATTATTGGTTCCAAAAAACACACAGTGTGCACAATGAGAGACGGAGTGCCTTGGGTAGGGGAAAAGTTATATATACCAACAACTCAAAGACTAACTTTCATGCAACTTTGCCATGACACAAATCAGCAGGGCATTTTGGATTTGTAAAAACTTTACACTTAATTAAACGGCAATTTTGGTGGCCATCAATAAAAAAGGACATAGAAAGTTATGTTGCCAGCTGCCCAACCTGTGCATCAGCAAAGAGGTTCCAAGGGAAATCGCCAGGGCTGTTACAACCAGTGGCAAGTCCCTCAGCCCCCTGGAGGGAAATAGCCATGGATTTTATAATATGGTGCCTGGAAGCGAACAGGGATCCTGGAGCTGACAGTCCCGATCCACGGGACTATTTCCAAACAGGTGCACTTTATCCATTGCCAAAAAATTCCCACTGCAAAGGCCTTCGCAAACTTTTTTCATCCAGCACATTTACAGATTGCATGGGGCACCCCAACGCATCATCTCTGATAGGGAAGTGCAATTTACGTCTGCATTTTGGAAGGAATTTTTATCCCTCTTAGGGACCACTCAGGGATTGACATCTAGCCACCACCCTCAAGGGGATGGACAAGCGGAACGCTGCCAGTCGGTACTTGAGCAATATTGGAGATGTTTTTTAAATTTCCAACAGAGTGATTGGACGGACTTACTTCCTTTTGCAGAAGTTGCCTACAATAATGCAGTCCACTCCAGCACAGGCTACACTCCTTTTCAAATAGCCAACGGCCAAAGTTTCATCCCTATGCCAGAGTTAAACCCAAAAGAACCAACGAACCCGTCACATGAAAAGAATGATGGAAAACTACAAAACACCTGGCCAATAGCAGAAAATCACTGATGAAGCTAGGCGGATACAAAGCACAAGCGATAAAAAAAAAGGGTGAGCCGAAACAACTCATTATGGAGGATACACTGTTTGGACTTATTACCATAAATAAAGTCCCCACAGCCCTGTAAAAACTGACCAAAAAATATGACCTCTCCAATAAAGGATCAAAATCCAGTAACAAGAGAACAGTAGAATAACCAAAAATCAGGCAAATACACCCAATTTTCATTGCATCTTGCTGAAAAGAGGAGCATCAGTCACCTTACGGCCCAAAAATCCCCCCCCCCCACCTCCAATCATGGTGGCTGGGGAACCAAAAACCTCGAAATAAAAGAGATCCTGGACTCTAGGAGATATCGTGGAACAACTCAGTACCTAGTTGCCTGGAAACACCTCCCTGCCTCACAAAATGAGTGGGTCCATAAACGTCACGTCAGAGCCCCGAAGCTATTGAAGAAGTTTCACACCGAGTATCCTAACAAGCCCAACTAAATTTTTTACTTGTGTTTTCTTTCAGGTGGATCTCTCTTATTGTTAAGAGGGGCCGGATGTCAGAATCCAATTATATTTCATCTTTAATTATCAAACATAGAAACTCCCAATTCTGCCTTCTCTGGATTCTGCAATAAGAGGGAGAAAAGGGGGAGAGCAAAGGGGCTTTATGGCCCTCACTTCCTTCAGCACACTTCAAAGGACTGAATGTGTGTTTATTGTGGCCTCTAAGCTTTAACATATCAAAGAAGAGTAATTGCCTTTCATGTAGTTATCTGAAGTCTCCATCCAGACGGAAGAATAAAGGGGATGGAATTGTGATACTTGAAACTATCACTGGAAGGGGGGTTGATTGGGTGGGACTACTGGGGAACCCCTTAAAACCTTGAATGGGAGAGCTTGA
>NW_024098061.1:0-32678 GCF_016545835.1 Crotalus tigris | reverse complement strand
TTAAACCCCATTCCAACTCTGATCGGGTTGCTGGAAAGTGCTACATTCCACCAGCTGCTGCTTAAACTGTAAGTTTTGGGAGAATCCACCAGGAAAGTAGCAAGGCCCTGATTGGATCTCCATTATATATATAGGGTATTATACTCTATTTAAAACCCATTCCAACTCTGATCGGGTTGCTGGAACGTGCTACATTCCACCAGCTGCTGCTTAAACTGTAAGTTTTGGGAGAATCCACCAGGAAAGTAGCAAGGCCCTGATTGGATCTCATTTATTTTTAGGGTATTATACTCTATTTTAAACCCCATTCCAACTCTGATCGGTTTGCTGGAACGTGATACATTCCACCAGCTGCTGCTTAAACTGTAAGTTTTGGGAGAATCCACCAGGAAAGTAGCAAGGCCCTGATTGGATCTCCATTATATTTATAGGGTATTATACTCTATTTAAACCCCATTCCAACTCTGATCGGGTTGCTGGAACGTGCTACATTCCACCAGCTGCTGCTTAAACTGTAAGTTTTGGGAGAATCACCAGGAAAGTAGCAAGGCCCTGATTGGATCTCCATTATATTTATAGGGTATTATACTCTATTTAAACCCCATTCCAACTCTGATCGGGTTGCTGGAACGTGCTAATTCCACCAGCTGCTGCTTAAACTGTAAGTTTGGGAGAATCCACCAGGAAAGTAGCAAGGCCCTGATTGAAGCTCATCTACATTATAGGGTATTATACTCTATTTAAACCCCATCCAACTCTTGATCGGGTTGCTGAACGAAACATGCTACATGCCACAGCTGCGCTTAAACGGTAAGTTTTGTTTTTTTTTTTTTTTGGGGGGAGGGGGGGGGGGGTGGTGGGAAAAAAATTTTCCCACAGGAAAGTAGAAAAGGCCCTGATTGGATCTCCATTATATTTATAGGGTATTATACTCTATTTAAACCCCATTCCAACTCTGATCGGTTTGCTGGAACGTGCTACATTCAACCAGCTGCTGCTTAAACTGTAAGTTTTGGGAGAATCCACCAGGAAAGTAGCAAGGCCCTGATTGGATCTCCATTATATATATAGGGTATTATACTCTATTTAAACCCCATTCCAACTCTGATCGGGTTGCTGGAACGTGCTACATTCCACCAGCTGCTGCTTAAACTGTAAGTTTTGGGAGAATCCACCAGGAAAGTAGCAAGGCCATGATTGGATCTCCATTATATATATAGGGTATTATACTCTATTTAAACCCCATTCCAACTCTGATCGGGTTGCTGGAACGTGCTACATTCCACCAGCTGCTGCTTAAACTGTAAGTTTTGGGAGAATCCACCAGGAAAGTCGCAAGGCCCTGATTGGATCTCATATATATAGGTTTATGATACATCTATTTAAACCCCATTTCCAACTCTGATCGGGTGCTTGGGGGGATGGAAAATGTATACAGTTTTCACCAGCGCTGCTAAACTGTATACGTTTGTTTGAGGAATCCATCCCAGGAAAGTAGCAAGGCCTGGATTGATCTCCATTATATTCTATAGGTAATTATACTCTATTTAAACCCCATTGCAAACTCTTATAGGGTTGCTGGAACGTGATACATTCCACCAGCTGCTGCTTAAACTGTAAGTTTTGGGAGAATCCACCAGGAAAGTAGCAAGGCCCTGATTGGATCTCCATTATATTTATAGGGTATTATACTATATTTAAACACCATTCCAACTCTGATCGGGTTGCTGGAACGTGCTACATTCCACCAGCTGCTGCTTAAACTGTAAGTTTTGGGAGAATCCACCAGGAAAGTAGCAAGGCCCTGAGTGGATCTCCATTATATATATAGGGTATTATACTCTATTTAAACCCCATTCCAACTCTGATCGGGTTGCTGGAACGTGCTACATTCCACAAGCTGCTGCTTAAACTGTAAGTTTTGGGAGAATCCACCAGGAAAGTAGCAAGGCCCTGATTGGATCTCCATTATATATATAGGGTATTATACTCTATTTAAACCCCATTCCAACTCTGATCGGGTTGATGGAACGTGCTACATTCCACCAGCTGCTGCTTAAACTGTAAGTTTTGGGAGAATCCACCAGGAAAGTAGCAAGGCCCTGATTGGATCTCCATTATATATATAGGTATTATACTCTATTAAACCCCATTCCACTCTGATGGTTGCTAGGAACGTGCTACATTCACAGCTGCTGTCTTAACGAAGTTTGGGAGAATCCACCAGGGAAAAGTATAGCAAGGCCCTGATTGGATCTCCATTATATTTATAGGGTATTATACTCTATTTAAACCCCATTCCAACTCTGATCGGGTTGCTGGAACGTGCTACATGCCACCAGCTGCTGCTTAAACTGTAAGTTTTGGGAGAATCCACCAGGAAAGTAGCAAGGCCCTGATTGGATCTCCATTATATTTATAGGGTATTATACTCTATTTAAACACAATTCCAAATCTGATCGGGTTGCTGGAACGTGCTACATTCCACCAGCTGCTGCTTAAACTGTAAGTTTTGGGAGAATCCACCATGGAAGTAGAAAGGCCTGATTGCGATCTCCATCTATTTTATAGGGTATTATACTCTATTTAAACCCATTCCAAAATTGATCGGGTTGCTGGAACGTGCTTACAGTCCACCCAGCTGCTGCTTAAAACTGTAAAGTTTTGGGAGAAATCCACCAGGAAAGTAGCAAGGCCTGATTGGATCTCCTTATATTTATAGGGTATAACTCTATTTAAACCCCATTCCAACTCTGATCGGGTTGCGGAACGTGCTACATTCCACCAGCTGCTGCTTAAACTGTAAGTTTTGCGGAGAATCCACCAGGAAAGTAGCAAGGCCCTGATTGGATCTCCATTATATATATAGGGTATTATACTCTATTTAAACCCCATTCCAACTCTGATCGGGTTGCTGGAACGTGCTACATTCCACCAGCTGCTGCTTAAACTGTAAGTTTTGGGAGAAACCACCAGGAAAGTAGCAAGGCCCTGATTGGATCTCCATTATATATATAGGGTATTATACTCTATTTAAACCCCATTCCAACTCTGATCGGGTTGCTGGAACGTGCTACATTCCACCAGCTGCTGCTTAAACGGTAAGTTTTGGGAGAATCCACCAGGAAAGTAGCAAGGCCCTGATTTGATCTCCATTATATTTCTAGGGTATTATACTCTATTTAAACCCCATTCCAACTCTGATCGGGTTGCTGGAACGTGCTACATTCCACCAGCTGCTGCTTAAACTGTAAGTTTTGGGAGAATCCACCAGGAAAGTAGCAAGGCCCTGATTGGCTCTCCATTATATTTATAGTGTATTGTACTCTATTTAAACCCCATTCCAACTTCGGTCGGGCTGCTGGAACGTGCTACATCCCACCAGCTGCTGCTTAAACTGTAAGTTTTGGGAGAATCCACCAGGAAAGTAGCAAGGCCCTGATTGGATCTCCATTATATTTATAGGGTATTATACTCTATTTAAACCCCATTCCAACTCTGATCGGGTTGCTGGACCGTGCTACATTCCACCAGCTGCTGCTTAAACTGGAAGTTTTGGGAGAATCCACCAGGAAAGTAGCAAGGCCCTGATTGGATCTCCATTATATTTATAGGGTATTATACTCTATTTAAACCCCATTCCAACTCTGATCGGGTTGCTGGAACGTGCTACATTCCACCAGCTGCTGCTTAAACTGTAAGTTTTGGGAGAATCCACCAGGAAAGTAGCAAGGCCCTGATTGGATCTCCATTCTATTTATAGGGTATATACTCTATTTAAACCCCATCCAACTTGATCCGGAGTTGGCTGGAACGTGTACATCCACCAGCTGCTGCAAACGTAAGTTTGGGAGAATCCAAGGAAAGTAGCAAGGCCCTGATTGGATCCCATTATATTATAGGGTATTATACTCCTATTAAACCCCATTCCAACTCTGATCGGGTTGCTGGAACGTGCTACATTCCACCAGCTGCTGCTTAAACTGTAAGTTTTGGGAGAATCCACCAGGAAAGTAGCAAGGCCCTGATTGGATCTCCATTATATTTATAGGGTATTATACTCTATTAAAACCCCATTCCAACTCTGATCGGGTTGCTGGAACGTGCTACATTCCACCAGCTGCTGCTTAAACTGTAAGTTTTGGGAGAATCCACCAGGAAAGTAGCAAGGCCCTGATTGGATCTCCATTATATTTATAGGGTATTATACTCTATTAAAACCCAATACCAACTATGATCGGGTTGCTGGAACGTGATACATTCACCAGATGCTGCTTAAACTGTAGTTTTCGGGAGAATCACAGGAAAGTAGCAAGGCCCTGATTGATCTCCATTATATTATAGTGTATTGTACTCTATTTAAACCCCATTCCAACTTCGGTCGGGCTGCTGGAACGTGCTACATCCCACCAGCTGCTGCTTAAACTGTAAGTTTTGGGAGAATCCACCAGGAAAGTAGCAAGGCCCTGATGGGATCTCCATTATATTTATAGTGTATTGTACTCTATTTAAACCCCATTCCAACTTCGGTCGGGCTGCTGGAACGTGCTACATCCCACCAGCTGCTGCTTAAACTGTAAGTTTTGGGAGAATACACCAGGAAAGTAGCAAGGCCCTGATTGGATCTCCATTATATTTATAGTGTATTGTACTCTATTTAAACCCCATTCCAACTTCGGTCGGGCTGCTGGAACGTGCTAAATCCCACCAGCTGCTGCTTAAACTGTAAGTTTTGGGAGAATCCACCAGGAAAGTAGCAAGGCCCTGATTGGATCTCCATTATATTTATAGGGTATTATACTCTATTTAAACCCCATTCCAACTCTGATCGGGTTGCTGGAACGTGCTACATTCCCCCAGCTGCTGCTTAAACTGGAAGTTTGGGGAGAATCCACCAGGAAAGATGCAAGGCCCTGATTGGATCTCCATTATATTTATAGGGTATTATACTTATTTAAACCCCATGAACTCTGGATCGAGGTTGCTGGAACGTGACCTACATTCCACCAGCTGCTGCTTAATCTGTTAGTTTTTGGAGAATCCACCAGGAAAGTAGCAAGGCCCTGATTGGATCTCCATTATATATATAGGGTATTATACTCTATTTAAACCCCATTCCAACTCTGATCGGGTTGCTGGCACGTGCTACATTCCACCAGCTGCTGCTTAAACTGTAAGTTTTGGGAGAATCCACCAGGAAAGTAGCAAGGCCCTGATTGGATCTCCATTATATTTATAGGGTATTATACTCTATTTAAAACCCATTACAACTCTGATCGGGTTGCTGGAACGTGCTACATTCCACCAGCTGCTGCTTAAACTGTAAGTTTTGGGAGAATCCACCAGGAAAGTAGCAAGGCCCTGATTGGATCTCCATTATATTTATAGGGTATTATACTCTATTTAAACCCCATTCCAACTCTGATCGGGTTGCAGGAACGTGCTACATTCCACCAGCTGCTGCTTAAACTGTAAGTTTTGGGAGAATCCACCAGGAAAGTAGCAAGGCCCTGATTGGATCTCCATTATATTTATAGGGTATTATACTATATTTAAACCCCATTCCAACTCTGATCGGGTTGCTGGAACGTGCTACATTCCACCAGCTGCTGCTTAAACTGTAAGTTTTGGGAGAATCCACCAGAAAGTAGCAAGGCCCTGATGGATCTCCATTATATTTATAGGGTATTATACTTCTATTTAAACCCATCCAACTCTGATCGGGGATGTTGGAACGTGCTACATTCCACAAGGCTGCTTAAACTGGAAGTTTGGAGAGAAATCAACCAGAAAGTAGCAAGGCCCTGATTGGAGTTTCTCCATTATATTTATAGGGTATATACTCTATTAAACCCCATTCCAACTTGATAGGGTTGCGGAACGTGCTACATCCACCAGCTGCACTGCTTAAACTGTAAGTTTGGGAGAATCCACCAGGAAAGTAGCAAGGCCCGATTGATCTCCATATATTATAGGGTATTATACTCCTATTAAACCCCATTCCAACTCTGATCGGGTTGCTGGAACGTGCTACATTCCACCAGCTGCTGCTTAAACTGTAAGTTTTGGGAGAATCCACCAGGAAAGTAGCAAGGCCCTGATTGGATATCCATTATATTTATAGGGTATTATACTCTATTTAAACCCCATTCCAACTCTGATCGGGTTGCTGGAACGTGCTACATTCCACCAGCTGCTGCGTAAACTGTAAGTTTTGGGAGAATCCACCAGGAAAGTAGCAAGGCCCTGATTGGATCTCCATTATATTTATAGGGTATTATACTCTATTTAAACCCCATTCCAACTCTGATCGGGTTGCTGGAACGTGCTACATTCCACCAGCTGCTGCTTAAACGGTAAGTTTTGGGAGAATCCACCAGGAAAGTAGCAAGGCCCTGATTGGATCTCCATTATATATATAGGGTATTATACTCTATTTAAACCCCATTCCAACTCTGATCGGGTTGCTGGAACGTGCTACATTCCACCAGCGGCTGCTTAAACTGTAAGTGTTGGGAGAATCCACCAGGAAAGTAGCAAGGCCCTGATTGGATCTCCATTATATTTATAGGGTATTATACTCTATTTAAACCCCATTCCAACTCTGATCGGGTTGCTGGAACGTGCTACATTCCACCAGATGCTGCTTAAACTGTAAGTTTTGGGAGAATCCACCAGGAAAGTAGCAATGCCCTGATTGGATTCCATTATATTTATAGAGTTATTATTACTATATTTAAACCCAATGTCCAAACTCTGATCGCGGTTGCTGGAAGTGCTACATTCCACCAGCTGCTGCTTAAACTGTAAGTTTTGGGAGAATCCACCAGGAAAGTAGCAAGGCCCTGATTGGATCTCCATTATATTTATAGGGTATTATACGCTATTTAAACCCCATTCCAACTCTGATCGGGTTGCTGGAACGTGCTACATTCCACCAGCTGCTGCTTAAACTGTAAGTTTTGGGAGAATCCACCAGGAAAGTAGCAAGGCCCTGATTGGATCTCCATTATATATATAGGGTATTATACTCTATTAAAACCCCATTCCAACTCTGATCGGGTTGCTGGAACGTGCTACATTCCACCAGCTGCTGCTTAAACTGTAAGTTTTGGGAGAATCCAACAGGAAAGTAGCAAGGCCCTGATTGGATCTCCATTATATATATAGGGTATTATACTCTATTTAAACCCCATTCCAACTCTGATCGGGTTGCTGGAACGTGCTACATTCCACCAGCTGCTGCTTAAACTGTAATTTTTTGGAGAATCCACCAGGAAAGTAGCAAGGCCCTGATTGGATCTCCATTATATTTATAGGGTATTATACTCTATTTAAACCCAATTCCAACTCTGATCGGGTTGCTGGAACGTGCTACATTCCACCAGCTGCTGCTTAAACTGTAAGTTTTGGGAGAATCCACCAGGAAAGTAGCAAGGCCCTGATTGGATCTCCGTTGTATTTATAGTAATTTACTCTATTTTAAACCCCATTCCAACTCTGATCGGGTTGCTGGGACACGTGCTACATTCCACCAGCTGCTGCTTAAACTGTAAGTTTTGGTCTCCCAGGAAAAGTAGCAAGGCCCTGATTGGAATCTCATTATATTTTATAGGGTATTTATGACGCTATTTAACCCCATTCCAATTGATCGGGTTGCTGGAACGTGCTACATTCCCACCAGCTGCTGCTTAAACTGTAAGTTTTGAGGAATCCACCAGAAGTAAGCAAGCCCTGATTGGATCTCCATTATATATATAGGGTATTATACTCTATTTAAACCCCATTCCAACTCTGATCGGGTTGCTGGAACTTGCTACATTCCACCAGCTGCTGCTTAAACTGTAAGTTTTGGGAGAATCCACCAGGAAAGTAGCAAGGCCCTGATTGGATCTCCATTATATATATAGGGTATTATACTCTATTTAAACCCCATTCCAACTCTGATCGGGTTGCTGGAACGTGCTACATTCAACCAGCTGCTGCTTAAACTGTAAGTTTTGGGAGAATCCACCAGGAAAGTAGCAAGGCCCTGATTGGATCTCCATTATATTTATAGGGTATTATACTATATTTAAACACCATTCCAACTCTGATCGGGTTGCTGGAACGTGCTACATTCCACCAGCTGCTGCTTAAACTGTAAGTTTTGGGAGAATCCACCAGGAAAGTAGCAAGGCCCTGATTGGATCTCCATTATATATATAGGGTATTATACTCTATTTAAAACACATTCCAACTCTGATCGGGTTGCTGGAACGTGCTACATTCCACCAGCTGCTGCTTAAACTGTAAGTTTTGGGAGAATCCACCAGGAAAGTAGCAAGGCCCTGATTGGATCTCCATTATATTTATAGGTTTATACCCTATTTAAACCCAATTCCACTCTGATCGGGTTGCTGGAACGTGCTACATTCCACCAGCTGCTGCTTAAAACTGTAAGTTTTGGGAGAATCCACCAGGAAAGTAGCACGCCCCTGATTGATCTCCATATATTTAATAAAGGGTATTATATTCTATTTTAAACCCCATTCCAACTCTGATCGGGGTTGCTGGAAGTGCTACATTCCACCAGCTTCTGCTTAAACTGTAAGTTGGGAGAATCCCAACAGGGAAAGTAGCAAGGCCCTGATTGGATCTCCATTATATTTATAGGGTATTATACTCTATTTAACCCCCATTCAACTCTGATTCGGGTTGCTGGACGTGCTAACATCCACCAGCTGCTGCTTAAACTGTAAGTTTTTGGGAAATCCAACCAAGGAAAGTACAAGGCCCTGTTGGTCTCCATTATATATATAGGGTATTATACTCTATTTAAACCCCATTCCAACTCTGATCGGGTTGCTGGAACGTGCTACATTCCACCAGCTGCTGCTTAACCTGTAAGTTTTGGGAGAATCCACCAGGAAAGTAGCAAGGCCCTGATTGGATCTCCATTATATTTATATGGTATTATACTCTATTTAAACCCCATTCCAACTCTGATCGGGTTGCTGGAACGTGCTACATTCCACCAGCTGCTGCTTAAACTGTAAGTTTTGGGAGAATCCACCAGGAAAGTAGCAAGGCCCTGATTGGATCTCCATTATATTTATAGTGTATTATACTCTATTTAAACCCCATTCCAACTCTGATCGGGTTGCTGGAACGTGCTACATTCCACCAGCTGCTGCTTAAACTGTAAGTTTTGGGAGAATCCACCAGGAAAGTAGCAAGGCCCTGATTGGATCTCCATTATATTTATAGGGTATTATACTCTATTTAAACCCCATTCCAACTCTTATCGGGTTGCTGGAACGTGCTACATTCCACCAGCTGCTGCTTAAACTGTAAGTTTTGGGAGAATCCACCAGGAAATTAGCAAGGCCCTGATTGGATCTCCATTATATTTATAGGGTATTATACTCTATTTAAACCCCATTCCAACTCTGATCGGGTTGCTGGAACGTGCTACATTCCACCAGCTGCTGCTTAAACTGTAAGTTTTGGGAGAATCCACCAGGAAAGTAGCAAGGCCCTGATTGGATCTCCATTATATTAATAGGGTATTATACTCTATTTAAACCCCATTCCAACTCTGATCTGGTTGCTGGAACGTGCTACATTCCACCAGCTGCTGCTTAAACTGTAATTTTTGGGAGAATCCACCAGGAAAGTAGCAAGGCCCTGATTGGATCTCCATTATATTTATAGGGTATTATACTCTATTTAAACCCCATTCCAACTCTGATCGGGTTGCTGGAACGTGCTACATTCCACCAGCTGCTGCTTAAACTGTAAGTTTTGGGAGAATCCAACAGGAAAGTAGCAAGGCCCTGATTGGATCTCCATTATATTTATAGGGTATTATACTCTATTTAAACCCCATTCCAACTCTGATCGGGTTGCTGGAACGTGCTACATTCCACCAGCTGCTGCTTAAACTGTAAGTTTAACTCCCAACGGCGCGCGAATTATATAACTATATAACTAAAAATCACAAACAGTAGCAGTACATTCAGGGCAAGTGTGTCTGACATCCCCTGTATCTAAGATGTCCGGCTTAGTTCAGTGCAACACCTGCTTTGCAGCCGTCCTTCGCAGTACACTTTTCAAACTTGGAAACTGTCCTATCTGTAAACAAATCACTAGCCTACAAGGACAGATCATTTACCTAGGGTCTGTAATCCGTGCTCTTCGGGCAGAAATTAGGTGTCCAGTTCAGCCCCTCTACTCTAGTAAGCATCCCTGCTATCAGCCCCCTTTACCACAAAGATCCTGCAGGAAAAGGGCAGTGTGGACAACCGTGGGATCTGGCAGGGTGAGAGCTGTGAACCATAAACCCAAAGCTTTCGCTGTGTCCCTGCACAACAGCTACAGTGCTCTTGCTGACCTTAATAGGGACATTAAGGAGACTGGTAAAGGTATTTGTGAAGATAACTCAAATAAGCAGGGGATTGTGGTCCGAGATGAAGAACTAGATTTTGATAGGGAGAAGTGTGAATCAGGTATTGCACATCAGTCATGCAATAATAGAAAGGCTCCCAAAAAGAGAAGCTACCTTCTGGTAGGTGATTCAATTATAAGGGATGTAAATTTAGGAAAGGACACAGAGGCTTTGAAAGAGGTCAGGTGTCTTCCAGGTGCTACTGCCAGTAGGGACAAGAAGCGTATTTCTAAAATAATCAAGAATGGCAGCAAGGACTGTGGTGTGGAGGCTATTGTACACCTTGGCACTAATGATCTGTCCCAAAAAGATGTACTCTCTGTGCAGAATGATTTCCAGAGCTTGGGGAAGGAACTTAGCAGAATAGGCTGTAGGCTTACTTTCTCAGAGGTTTTACCAGTGTATAAGGAGCAAAACGGAAAAGGCCAGCGCATAGCACAATTCACTATGTGGCTAAAGGAATGGTGTAAAGGGGAAGGCTTTGGATATATTAGTCACGATGTCAGTAGCTGGTCCAATCAAAAGATGTACAAAAGAGATGGTTTTCATCCATCAAAAAAAGGGACTGAGTTACTCGGCTATAAATTCACAGATTTTCTGGAGGGAAATTTAAACTAAACAGCGGGGACAGGGAGTTAATTGATACGGAACAACCCTGTCCCCGGCAATTTAAAAACTATAGGGCTATCATTGCATGTAGCACAGATGTGTGTGTGGACAAGAATACCAACCTTGCTACCAATCAAAATGAAGCCTCTAATAGCGAGTGCCATATAAAGTGCACTAACCACAGAGGTGGTAAGACAATAGGGGAACTCAGGCACCACACAGGTTATGTAGAAAGGAAACACAGGGCCACCCACAAAGGACTCAAATGTTTATACACCAATGCACAGAGTATGAACAGCAAACAGGGTGAACTAGAAATTCCGGTTAATGAGGGCAGATACGATATTGTTGCCATTACGGAAACATGGTGGGATGAAACTCACACATGGAACACACAGCTAGAGGGATTTAAATTATTTAAAAGAAACAGACCAAATAAAAGAGGAGGTGGAGTTGCTCTCTATATAAGAAATAACTACATCTTCACAGAAATAGAGTACAACAATGATAAAAACTGCCTTGAATGCATTTGGGTCAATATAAAAGGGGGGGGAAATGACATTGCCATAGGTGTATACTACAGACCACCCAACCAAACAGAGGAAATAGATGAACTTTTTGCTAGTCAGCTAACTAAGGTATGTAGGAAGCACCTCACAATAGTAATGGGGGACTTAACTACCCTGACAGCACTGGAGAACAAACTCCGCACCAAGTGGAAGATCAAACAGGTTCCTGGCCACCTAGCAACAACTTTGTCTCCCAAAAGTATAGAATGGAACTAGGGGAATTTAGCCATTTTGGATCTAATTCTCACTCACAGAGATGAAATGATAGACGGTGTTGTGGAGCCATAAGGAACCCTGGGGAGGAAGTGATCCTGGCAATATTAGAATTCAACATTATAGAGAAGCCAACCATAGAACACAGTCAAACTAGAGTAACTTGGACTCAAGAAGCTAATTTTCAATAAACTATAAGAGGTTCTTTGAAGGGATTCCATGGAGAGAATCCTCAAAGGAAAAACAACTCAAGAAGCTTGGGATTCTGAAAAAATGAGATAATAAAAGCACAGTCCTAGCACAAATACCAATCAAAGAGTAAAAATAACAGCTCTCAAAAGAAACCAGCATGGCTGCATAAAGAACTCTCTGACAAATTGAAAGATAAAAAGGACAAGTATAGAAAGTGGAAAGAGGGGAACATACCTAAGTCAGAATATCAGCAAATAGCCCGAGCCTGCAAAGATGAAGTGAAGAAAGCCAAGTCTCAAAATGAACTAAGGCTTGCGACCAAAGTCAAAAATAACAAAAAAAGCTTCTTTCAACATGTAAAAAACAAGAAAAAAGTGAAGGAAATGATTGGTCCATTAGTGGGTGGAAGTGGCAAGAAGGTGACAAGCAAAAGGGAGAAAGCAGAACTATTTAACTCATTTTTTTGCATCTGTCTTTACACAAAGGGAAAAAACAGACCAACCTATCAAAAATAGTGCCATAAAAAACAAAACAGAAACACAAATTAAGATAGGCAAGAAAATGGTTAGTGAGCACCTGTCCAGCCTAGATGAGTTCAAATCACCAGGACCAGATGGATTACACCCCAGAGTTCTCAAGGAACTGGCAGATGTTATATCGGAGCCACTGAACTATATTTTTCAAAGATCCTGGAACACAGGGGAACTACCAGAGGACTGGAAAAGAGCTGATGTATTTCCCATCCTCAAAAAAGGAAAAAAATGGATCCAGGAAATTACAGACCTATCAGCCTGACCTCAATACCTGGGAAGATCCTGGAAAAGATAATCAAACAACGAATCAACGAACACCTAGAGGCAAACAAAGTCATTACTAAAAGCCACCATGGGTTTGTCAAAAATAGATCATGCCAGACAAATCTTATTGCATTCTTTGACCAAGTGACAAAATTAGTGGATCAGAGGAATGCTGTGGACATAATTTACTTGGACTTCAGTAAGGCATTTGATAAAGTAGATCACAAACTACTACTTGACAAGATAGAAAAATGTGGGGTAGACAGAACCACCACCAGATTGATCCGTAGCTGGCTGACCGGCCGTACTCAGCGAGTGGTCCTCAATGGAACTGCATCTATATGGAGGGAAGTGTGTAGTGGGGTGCCCCAGGGCTCTGTTCTGGGCCCAGTACTCTTCAACATCTTCATCAACGATTGTGGATGAAGGATAGATGGGTAACTCATCAAATTTACAGACGACACCAAGCTGGCAGGAATAGCCAACACTCCAGAAGACAGGCTTAAGATACAGAAGGATCTGGACAGACATGAACACTGGGCACTAATTAACAAAATGAAATTCAATGGTGAAAAAAGCAGGGTTCTACATTTAGGCAAGAAAAACCAAATGCACAAGTACAGCATAGGTGGCACCATGCTCAATAGTAGTAACTGTGAGAGGGACCTCGTAGTCCTAGTAGACAATCACCTAAATATGAGCCAGCAGTGTGCTGCAGCTGCCCAAAAAGGCCACACAGTGCTAGGCTGCATTAACAGAGGGATAGAATCAGATCACGTGAATATTAATACCACTCTACAATGCCTTGGTAAGGCCACACTTGAATACTGCATCCAGTTTTGGTCACCACGATGTAAAAAAGATGTTGAGACTCTAGAAAGAGTACAGAGAAGAGCAACAAAGATGATTAGGGGACTGGAGGTTAAAACATATAAGGAACGGTTGCTAGAATTGGGTATGTCTAGTTTAACGAAGAGAAGGACAATGGGGGACATGATAGCAGTGTTCCAATATCTCAGGGGCTGCCATAAAGAAGAGGGAATTAAGCTATTCTCCAAAGCACCTGAAGGCAGGACCAAGCAACGGGTGGAAACTCACCAAGAGACAAGCAACCTAGAACATAAGGAGAACCTTCTGACGTGAGAACAATTCAATCAGTGGACATCTTGCCTCCAGAAGTCATACATGCTCCACCTGGAAGTATTATTTTAAGAAGAGACTGGACGAGCCATTTGTCCGAAATGGTGTGGATTTTCCTCCCGAGCAGGGGTTTGGATCGAGATGACCTCCAAGGTACCTTCCAACTTTACTACTATTACTATTACTAAACTTTCACACTATAGACTTTTTTTTTTTTTAGCTAAAAGTTAGGAGATGTTCCCTGCTTTACCACATTTGTGAGCCTCTATTGGTATTTACTGGTATTTCTGAATTAAATTAGTCAAAAAAAAATTTTTTCCCAGGGCATACATAGCTGCATTCAGATGCAATCAGTGAAATAAAGTGAGCTATTTTCTTAAATACTCCACAGATTTCATTGTTCTAGTCTTGGTATGACTAAAACCTCAATGCTATAATCACTTAGTTGAGTTAAGCTTTGTTGAAAGAGAGGTTAGTTTTGAATGGATATATAGAATGTATTGCATGTACTGTACTGAACTTATTATTTTAACTATATTTGTTATTGTATTTTATTGTTGTGATTTGTTTCATTCACTGTTTTAAAATGTACATACATTACAGTCAGAATAAGACTCAAATTTTATGAAAAAGTTACAATATGGAGATGTAATTCAAAGCTCAGAACTGTAATTATGTCTGGTTCCTAGGAATAAACACATAACACACAATAGGAAAAATAACAAACAGTAAATAAGAAAACTGTAGATGATTTGCTCATTTTCTTAAAAAATGCAAATAGTGATAAATCTCTATTGCAAAATGTATTTATTAATCAAATGTATACACTGCCCGTCTTATTGTCTAAGTGACTGGGTGGTTTACAAATAAAAACTTGAATTAAATAAGCATTAGCAATTGCAAATTTACAAGAAATATTTGATAAAGAATCTGGTTTATTAGCTAACATTGATAGAAACAGAGTACTAGACAGTAACCTATACTTTATACTGCTTCCTCCCTCCTCCCATTTTCAGTTCAACTAAGAAATACTTTAAAATAGTTCAAGAATTGAGAAATTTAGGTGTTTTTTTTTCATTTTTCCTCATGTGACCATTTTATGTTCCTTTATATAGAAAATGTAAATATGGTCATCATGTTTTGAATAAATTACTATGGATGAGAAGATTTTCCTGATCAACATGTATTACTCTGATGTATCTTTCTATGAAAATCACTCTCCTTTCTTCATAAATCTAAATCCAAAATCAAAATGAGCAGTAAATTTCTGCTTTTTGCATCCTTCTTATTCATGTGTCCGCTGAGAAAAATGCAGTGTAAAACAATAAGTTAGGTTTTGTTGTATGGATTCCTTGTACCAAGAAAATGGATAAAGTTTATAGATGTATTAATGCAATCCTGCACATTAGCAATTTACAACTTAAAAAGGGAATTGATATTGTATCAAACTATAAAAGTGCACCTTACTTTAGTAAAATTCCATATCAAAATAGTTTTGAGCTTATTGTGTGTTAAATAATCACAATTTAACTTTTTTGGAGTGTTTTATCAATTCACACTCACAGTGAAAGAAGTAGAGGACAGAAAGAAACAGCAGCAGGAAATAAAACCCAGTGAACTGTCAGAAAGGCACTATTCCTCCATTATAGACTAGTACGTTGATTGTTAAAAAAAAAGTTTATAGTAACTACATAGGCATTCTCTGTGGATTCCATGTAACTCTTCAAGCATAACGCTGCCATTTTTAACCTACCTTTTCCTTGCCTATCAAAATAAGGTTATCCATATATACCAGTTTTCTGGAAGTGATTTCTAACTGGAAATTTTCCAGAGCATGGTTCTTTGTTTATGAAGTATGCTTTTTTTTTTTCTTCCTGAAATAATGCAGAAAAGCCACCCTTTGATTTGAGCATAATAAAAAGTGCCGAAACAGCAGAAAGTGGCCACTGCAGTTTTAATGAACAGATACCCAAAGCACCAGTCCTCTGAGTCTTCATGTCTTCTTTCAACTCATGTCCTTGCTTCCCTTTCTTCCCTCATCAAACCCAAGGAAAGGAAATACTGATTGGCAGGTTCTACAGCTTGAGTGAATCACCATGCCTATATATCTTGTCAAAAATCAGTGTGGACTTTAAACAAGAAGAAGAAGAAAGTAAAATGCAAAGATGAGATGCATACTCTCAGGGTCTCTCATATTCTCATTCAAATTTCTTTTCTATTTGGATATAACTGTATTTTCTTTAAAAAAAAAAAACTTTGTCCTACAGATCTGTATATATAGAGAGAGAGACACCCCCTTTCTGTCATTTAAAGCGTGATGAGAGAGCCCAAGGAGGGATTATTTTCAGCTGTTTCTCATTAGAGTATTTTTTGCCACTGTGATAAAAGCTGATGCAAAGAAGACAAGTCATTGATGAAGATGAAGAAGCATTTTTTATCAGCCATCTGTTCAGCCCATTATATCCCCAACATGTATGTTATATATCTGACCCCCATATAGACATTAACCTATACTTATGTACGCTACCTTTCTCTGTGTACAGTACATCTCTATATTTATGTATGTACATATACACATACAGGCAATCATACACCAACATACAGAAGCTCACAGATAAATAGAACAGACATAGCTACCCTTTTCACATAGTAATAGATCCAAGATGTTAGTTCCTATGCAGAAAACAACTAATTATACTCTAATGGAAAGAGGGTTTTTTTTTTCAAATTCTAGATAGAATTTGGCCTTCTGGAGAACAAAGACTTCTATTAGTAGCCTTTTCTTTTAATGATCTTTGTGCAATAAAAATAAAGTCCGAACACTATAATTTTACTCGAGAAGTTACAAATACCCTAGGTATCTTTAGAAACAGCTGCAAAAGTGGATTCACTTTTGATGAGATTGGTGTTAATTACCAGTAAGGACTTCAGTTATAATACTATTTAAATCATTTTAAATTATCCTTCTCAAAAATTAATTTTTCATCAAAGATTACACACTCACAGAAATCATGATATCATCTCTGCAGCTGCGATTTTAGTAATAATTTCATCTATTATTACCAATGTCAGTTAGATAAAAGAAAAATGGTATCCCACTGTGCTGATTCCAGCATAGGCCATATATAGAAATTTTTAACTATCACTTATAATCGCCTTGATGAGCTTAAACCGCCTCTCAATTAACACCCTAAATGACATGGAGACATCTTAATGGAAAATGTAAGAAAAAGGGGGGGAAGGGAAGTATTTAATCAAAGGAATAAAAAGCAGAGATTTTTTGCTAAAGGAGAGGTTCACACACACCTCGCTGTCCCTTTTCATACACATCCTTTATCGTGCTTTGAACTTCTTGTTATATTAGCTAATAAGACATAAGGCGTTGCAAGCTTGCCTCAATATTTTGAGGAAAAGAATTTTTTTTAAAAAAAAAAACAGACAAAAGAAGAATGGCCTACAAATCCAGATCTAGAACTCTATAGATCAAAAGAATTCTGCCCTGATATTGGAGGGCCTCTGTCTACCATCACTGCAACTGTATCTTATCCTTAGGCAAAACCAAACACTGGAATATGGAGATGTTATAAAAAATAGTCAGATGGTTGTTTTAATATAACTTCTCATGGTAATATCCAATATAAAGCAACATGCTGGCTGGGAATTGTTGGAGTTGAAGTCTATACATCTTAGAGATGCCATGTTTGGAAAAAAAAACAGATATAAAACATAAAATAAGTTTTTAAAAAGTGTTATGAATTTCCTCCTTTTAAAAAATGTTAACAGAGTTAAGAAATAAAGCATCAGTTTACATTAAGGGACTTAAGAAGTGTAGCAAATATCCCCCCATTTTTTTAAAAAAAGAACACTTCATTGTAGTTTAAAAAAAAGAATATAGTGTATAGCAACATCTGTTCCGGGGGGGGGCAAAGGAGAAGGGCCTGAAGGAATTTAGTTCAGAAGTTGCAGATCCAGTCACTTCAAATATATATTCTATAATTTAAGATTTAAGATTCCTACCATATAGCTATCTTTAGATTAGGCAAGTAGAGATGATGCCAGGTCATTGCAAACAGATCCAAAACTTTCTCTTAATAGCTCAGCAGGTAAATAATAGGCCATAATTCCATGTAATAAATCCTAATTTCTTCTAATAATGAATTCAAATGATGAATGGCACTTGTTTCAGGTGGCAAAGCAGAAGGATGGCAGATTGAGAATGCAAAGCCTGCTGTCTGCCTGGGTCCTTGTGCTTCATTTTCATTTCCACCAAAAAAAGAATCTACACAGTGGAGATTCCCTAACTGGTTCTTGTGGTTTACTTCATAACACGGAGCAAATATGCCTGTCTGAAACTCAGTTATATAATAGTCCACCCACTCACCTGTTGCGTCCTTGGCGGGAAAACAGACACGAGAAGCAGCTGGAGTTCTCAGTTTCTTTTATTCAGCGTTCAGCTTACAGGAAGATGGCTTCAGCCTCGCCCAAACGCCTCGCAGCCTCTTATATAGGCAACTCCCGTGTAAATGGGTTACTTTTCCCGCGCCAGCACCCGCGCATGCGCACGGCGCTGGCGACAGCCTGTCTGGTCCCGGGCAGCTTTGCACCTGCCCGGGACTGCCTGCAAACGCCCGAGCCGTTTGCAAAGGCTCGGGACATAACACCCCTTTCCCCCGGGCTAAAACTTCTACCAACATACAACATTTATTTTATATGACATTTTGCTCCCCAGTGCTCCCACTGTTTACTGGCCTTTGCCTTGCCAGCAATGTTATGTAGTCTTCTAGGTACTTAGGAGATTTCTTTGCTCTCTGTGACCTTCTGAGCTGTGGGTTACTGGCATAAGTCCCCTGACTGGAGGGAGGCGTGAGCCTGTTCTCTCTATTGTGCCCTGGTGTCTTCCAAGGACTGTGCCCCGATGCCTGGCCTGCTTGCTTGCCCACCGGGCTCGTCAGGCCAGGGCTTCTGTTACTTTGTGACCTGGTTGACCTACCTAGCTGTAGACCCTCAGGCCCCTTGAAGTGATCGCCGCTGCTGGGCGTCTCTGTAGAACCTCCTAGGTCAGTCCAAGACCTGTCAGGAGGCTGTCCATTCCCTGAACCCCATTCTGTGTTCGGGCTCGTGTGGGTTTCTGTACTTTCCCAAAACTCAGGTGTTCCCTGATTTGTGCTAGGGGTGTTGTAGTCTGGACTTGGTTCCTCGACTAGCTCTGTGTATGTTTGACCCCCTGTAGGATTTGGGGTAAGGTCAGGCCAACCTTGGGAATTGTGTGCCATTCTCTTGCGGGGATGATTTGTTGGGATGCCCCCCGGGTATCCTCCGTGCTGGAGGTGCTGTGTGATGTTTGTGGAAAGTGAGTATGCCCCCGGGGTGACTCCTGGCTGAGTAGGCGTGAGTGCCTGTTTTGTGTGGGGTAGCTCCATGACTTTCTTTTCGTAGGCATGCGAACTCGGGGCAGCTCGTTTTGTCTCCCTCAGTTGGAGGTGGGCAGTAGCTCTTTGCCCTTCCCTTGTCCGAAAGGTCCCCCTCCCCCCATGGAAAATACCCGGAGTCTCACGCAGAAAAGTCTCGCCTAGGGCGGAGTTGGTCGATGTGCCGACGCAGGACACGACCGTTGTCTAGGGCAACCTCGTAGGAGAGAGGACCTGTGACCCTGGAAATAGAAGCGGGGACCCAGGTATGACCAGGCCCGTAATTGCGAGCCCAAACCGGGGCACCCACAAGTAGTTGTCTAGGTGCCCTAGGATGTGAGGTAGATGAATGCAGTCTGTCCGGATGCAACCGGTCAAGTCTAGTAGTAAGTTGGCGCCCCCAACGAAGTTCAGCTGGACTTCTCCCTGTAGAAGTGGACGGTGTGGTGCGATAAGAAAGGAGAAAGTCAGCCAACCTGTGATGCCAGTCCCCGTAGGTGAGTCTCTTCAAAGCGTCCTTTGCGATGCGCACCATGCGTTCCGCCATACCGTTGGTGGACGGGTGAAAAGGCGCAGACGTGGCATGACGAATCAGGTTTGCCTGTAAGAAAGCTTGGAATTCGGAGGAGGTGAATTGAGGGCCGTTGTCGGACACACTGACATCTGGCAGCCCGTGTGCAGCAAAAATCCCCCTCAGTACCTGAATAGTCTTTGCAGTGGTGGTGGATGAGACAGGTACAACCTCAAGCCATTTCGAGTGGCTGTCAACAAGGCCCAAGAAGAACTGGCCCTGAAAGGGCCCAGCGTAGTCAATGTGCACCCTAGACCATGGGGACTGTGTTTCCTCACATCTATGCACAGGAGCTTGGGGCATCTCTGGGCGAGATCGTTGGCACAGGTGGCATGCGTGTACCTTAGCTTCAATATCTTTATCTAAGCCAGGCCACCACAAGTGGCTTCGTGCAAGAGCCTTCATACGAACAATGCCAGGATGACCCTCGTGGAGGAATTCTAAGACCCTAGTCCTCATTGAGGTGGGAATGACAACTCTGTTTCCCCAAAGCAGACAACCCTGAGAAAGGGACAGTTCGTTCCTTTTGGACCAGAAACTCTGAAACTCAGGACTAGGGCAGTGCTCAGGCCACCCGGACAGGACCCAGGAGCGGACACGTGAAAGTGTGTGATCTGTACCTGTTTCAGCGGTAACATCCCTGGCACTAAGAGGGAGCTCGTGCAAGGCTTGGATTGATAGAATGTTGACAGCTGGCGCGGGGTCAGCTTCTACTACTGGCAGAGGCAACCTACTGAGGCCATCAGCATGGCCCATTTCTTTCCCAGGCTTGTGGAGTAATGAAAAATCATATGCAGACAAAAAAATAGACCACCTAAGCATTCTAGGGGAAATGATGTGGGGAGTCTGCTTACGTGTGGTAAACAGTCCCAGCAGAGGCTTATGGTCAGTGAAGACCGTGAAATGCCTGCCATATAGAAAATCGTGGAATTTTTTAATTCCAGCAACAACAGCCAGAGCCTCCCTGTCTATCTGAGCGTAGTTGCGCTCGGCAGAAGACAGTGTTCTGGAGTAGTATGCAATAGGAACCTGAGTTCCATCAGACCTGAGGTGACTCAGGACAGCTCCAACCCCGTAGGGGGATGCATCACAAGCGATGCACACAGGGAGAGACTCGTTGAAATGTGCAAGAACACTGTTAGAAGTGAGCAAGGCCTTGACTTCTTTAAAGCAAGCCTCATGTGCTTGTGACCACAGCCCCACAGCTTGTTTGTCTAGTAGCCTGTGAAGAGGCTCAGCTACACTAGCTTTATGTGGAAGAAAAGAATTGTAGAAATTCAGGAGGCCTAAGAAGGCCTGAAGTTCGGCCTTAGACTTTGGCCTGGTTGCTTCTAAAATAGCAGTTAGTTTGGATTCAGCAGGATGAATCCCAGCAGCATCAATTTTGAATCCCAGAAATTCAGTAGAAGGCACCCCAATCTTGCATTTGTCTTTTCTGAGCTTGAGGCCTGATTTCCTGAATCTTAACAGGACAGCCCTAAGCCTTTCAGCTAGAATGTGTGTGGAGTCTCCTGCAATCAAGACATCGTCAAAGTAGGGGCAGACCCCTGGTATACCTCGTAGTGTGTTTTCCATTACGCTTTGGAAAATCCCAGGAGCGACATTTACTCCAAACTGTAGCCTTTTTACTTTAAAGGCTCCCCTGTGGGTCACAATGGTCTGAGCTATGGCAGCATCATCATCAACAGGCAGCTGTTGATATGCTTGAGCTAGGTCAAGCTTTGCAAAAACACGCCCCCCCTTGAGAGAGGCCAGGATGTGACTGACCACAGGAACAGGATAGGCATGTTGCTGCAATGCCTTATTGAGTGTGCATTTGTAATCAGCACAAATGCGAATGTCCCCATTTGCCTTTAGAGGCGTGACAATGGGGGTCTCCCACGGGCTGGAATCAACAGGTTCTAGGATTCCCTGTTGGATTAGTTTGTCTAGTTCAGTGTCAATCTTACTTTTTAAAGCAAAAGGGACCCTTCTTGCTTTAATCCTAATGGGAGTGACAGTGGGGTCTAGCTTTAAGGACACAGGTGGTCCTTTGAATGTGCCCAGCTGGGGGCTGAAAACATCTGCAAATTCTTTGCAGACTTCCTGTAGGTCGAGTGTTTGTAAGCTATTGAGTCCTGTGACGTGTATCCCCAGGGCCTCAAACCAATCGAGTCCTATGAGACTCGTTCGTTCACCCCCTACTACTAATAAGTCTAGTGGACCTTCAAAGCTCTTGTATTGCACGTTAAGGGTGGCCTCCCCTTAACACACACTCTTGAGTTCTGAAAATCTGTTAATACAATATCAGAAGGCCTTAACTTGGCCTTAGACCCACTACTGGAACAAATCTTCCTAAATGTAATGCAATGAAATGATGGACAGGGCAGACCCTGTGTCTAGTTCCATAGATAATTGGAACCCCTTGTAGCTTCACGTTGAGTGACAGCTTTTTCTTCATGGGCTTGTGTGTGCCTGTTCTACAGATGCTTCTTCGCGAAGCGCAAAACCCCTACCCTATTCTGGCTGGGGAATCTGGTACCTTTCAGGCGTTCTTCTTGGGGTTGTGCCTTTCGTCGGCTCAGACCACAGCTGCAATATGCCCTTGTTTGCCGCATGCCCGGCAGGTAGCGGAGCGGAACTTGCAGTCGGTTCTCCTGTGGCGACCTCCACAGCCGATGCACTTGAGCGGAGCCGAAGAGCTTCCCTTCTGGTTCTCTTCCTTCGCGGGGTGTAGACGGTCGACTTCCTCGTCCGGATCCTCCTCGGAGTTTCGTCGGACGTCTTCCTGGTGCACGGACGCACCCTCTGCACTGTTTCTGATCGGCCGCATGTTTTTGATGGCGCCGCCTGCTGCTTCTTCTGCGGTGACTTCCCTTAAGGCGTCTTGGAAGGATAATTCTTCCTTTGCGAAAAGTCTCTGTTGTAGCTCGCGATGCCTTAACCCGCACACGAATCGGTCCCTCAGTCGTTCCTCGAGGTCCTTGAACTCGCAGGGCTTGGCGGCCTTCCGTAGCGCGGCGATGTATTCCTTGGCTGTTTCACCGGACCGTTGATCCCTCTGCTCGAAGGTGTGGCGCCATGAGATAACGGACACCTTGGGGTTGGAAGTGCTCTTTCAGCAGCTTCTTCAGGTCTGCGTAGCTTACAGACTCTACTGGAACAGGTGCTACAAGATTTTCTGCGATTTCGAAGGCGTCTTGGCCGCAAACGCAAAGCAGGGTGGCGGCCTTCAAGCTATCTTCCCTCACTTGGTTTGCCTTGAAGTAGTTCTCCATTCTGGATACGTAGGACTCCCACCGCTCTGGATGTGAGACGTCGAATTCCGAAAGCCTTCCGATTTTCGCCATCTTCGGATCTTCAGGAGACGGGTCTATCAGCCAGCCTACCCCCGAATGCGCACCGGATTGGCGGGCAGCTGCCGAGTCAACGCCGTTCCTCTTCCGCCGCTCAGGACTCCTTGGGTAAGCTTACACTTTTTCCTTTCCAGGTAGTGCAAGGCATCCCATCCTCGTCGCCAGTGTTGAGTCCGTGGCGGGAAAACAGACACGAGAAGCAGCTGGAGTTCTCAGTTTCATTTATTCAGCGTTCAGCTTACAGGAAGATGGCTTCAGCCTCGCCCAAACGCCTCGCAGCCTCTTATATAGGCAACTCCCGGGTAAATGGGTTACTTTTCCCGCGCCAGCACCCGCGCATGCGCACGGCGCTGGCGACAGCCTGTCTGGTCCCGGGCAGCTTTGCACCTGCCCGGGACTGCCTGCAAACGCCCGAGCCGTTTGCAAAGGCTCGGGACATAACATCACCCTTTTAACTCACCTCTGGAAAACACTCAGAACTTGGTTCTCCACCCTCCCCCCAGACATTGCAATAGGGTGAGGTCAGAACTGACCTCTTATCATCTTTGTTGCTCTTCTCTGCACTCTTTCTAAAGTCTCAATGTCTTTTTTGTATCATGGTGATGCAGACGATGTAGAATTGGATGCCATATTCTAAGTGTGGCCTCACCAGTGCAGCATAAAGTGGTACTATCACTTTATGTGATCTTGATATTATTCCTTTGTTGAGGCAACCTAGAACTGCATTAATCTTTTTGGCTGCTGCAGCACACTGCTGGTTCATACTTAAGTGGTGGTGTACTTACTAGATCCCTCTCACAGTTGCTGCTGTAGATCCAGATATCACCTGTTCTATATCTGTGCATTTATTTCCTATGTGCAGGACCTTACTTTTCTCAGCACTGTACTGCATTTTTCCAGTATTCAAGTCTGTCAAGTTATTCCCTACTGATCAGCTGACGTTAACCATATGTAGAGAGGCCTTATAAAGTGAAAATTTTCTAACTGCTCTAAGATCTTCCAGTCCATAAGATATTGTAGAAGAATCACAAGAACAGGATTGCCATTCAGGTCATTAGTACCAGAATATAGAGCAGTTTGCAAGGGTCATGTAAAGGGAGCAGTTCACATAAGGAGAGAATTAGAACATTAAATAGTTTTTGCCAGCTCCAGTCCTGTTTCCTCAATAATTTTCTCATTGGAAAGGCAATATGTTAGATTCGTATATACAATTTATGACTAATCTGTCACTCTCTCATATAGAAACAGTGGTACTTTTCTTAGAAAAGAATGAGATAATGAGTTAGATTCTCATTAGATTGTAGACACAGTCATATGCCAATATGCTTACTAGTGTTTCTTTTTTTTATTTTTAATTTTAAGATATTACCAACAAGATCTCTTAGCAGACCTATACTAAACCACTTTAGGTTCATTTAAGTGTAGATTGGATTTTTTCCTTTATTATATTTTATGCTTGGCTCATCCCATGGCTAACTGGACAGGTAGAAAAATGAATCATAATCACTCATCTCATTAGCAAAGAATTCCCTTTATATCTGAAATTTTAAATGAAAATATGGTGTATATATATATATATATATATATATATATATATATATATATATACACATACATACATACATACATACATACATACATACCAATTTCATTTATTCCCCAGAGCAGTCAAAGGGAAATAACAGGGTGGTGAAAAAAATAATAAGATTATTGTCTGTTACAAAGGATTCTGCAACAGTACATAATCAGCCATGCTCTAGTTCTCTAAGATTGTAATCATAGTGAATATGCTATTTCTTGAGAAATGGGGAAGGATTAGAGAAATAAAGATTATACATGAAACCAACAAGGATTAATTAGTGTGTTTTACTCTTCACAGCTGAGATTCACTACTGATAAATGTAATTTGTGAAAAGTAGCACCTCTACATGTGAGCCATATATGTGGCTGTTGTAATTTATAGGACTGTAGATCCAAAATAAAGCTGCTGTTATTTGGAATTTCAAAGCAAAGCAGAGTCAGGTCTGATTGCAATAGTACCTGGAAAGGAAAATGCTAGAGAATGCCAAGGCTAAAATATTAATAATAAAAAAATAAGAAAATGTTTTGGCAATGTTAACGGTTTATATTTTTTTTGCCAAGAAAACTGCATAGCTGTGAATTTACCAGTGATATTTTATAGAGATTTATTTTATTATTGCCAGTGGAGGGATCCAATATTTTATTCTATTGTAGATTTTGATTTGTTTTGTTATATTCTGATAGATTTTAATATATTTTAAACCACTGGGAGTCTGTAGGAGCACAGTGGCCAGGAGAAAGGGAAAGTAAAATAAATTTGAATTAAACCTTAGCTTTTAACTAAAATTTCAAAAGGCATATTGTAGTCAGCTACATTGAGTAGACAATTTTTACAGATTCTCTGGGGATGAAGACAGTTTCTCAAAGAATGAACTCCACACTGTAGGAAAAAGTAGTATTGCTACTGAAAAATTCTTAATCCCTAAATATTACCAGGATTCTGAGATATGTTCTACATCTTTCAGTCAATCAGGTTCATTCAACCACCCTCAACCATCAAGAATAAACTAAGTGGGGGCTTGCAAAGGTCTGGAGAACAAAGCCAGAAGTCATCCTTCCATGCATGGAAGGGAAATATAATTTCTTGTTTATTCTTCAAATTAATAAAGCAATCTAGGACATTTTATTAATCCACAGAACACATTACCTACATTTCCCAATCATTTCCAAAATGGAAAGCATTTGGAATAACAGAGAACAAGTCTTGAAGGATCTTTTTTCTGCCCTGACCTCATCTTTCATGTCATCTTGGTTCTGCTATTTAATGATTAAGAAGATGAAAAATATTAGCAATATTAATGAAAAGAAAGAGGCAGTAATAAAAAAGTCATAACAGATCTGAAAAAATAGCATGTTATGAATATTATTCATAAAGCAATGTATAAGTCACAAAATGTTTTATAAGCTTCTGCAATGAGATGATAACCCAACTGTCACCTGTACTACCAATGTTTTCTAGTTAGAATAAGTATACCCTAATCTGTTTAGTTAGTATATCAAAAAGCACAGCAAACTTTTTTTTCATTCCGATTCTTGGATAGATCCATAATTATTCACATAGATATTAATGATCCCTGGGAAAACCACTGCTTCAAATATTTGGATTTTTTGAAATCATATTCTGATCTTTCATGAATTTGGGCAAATCTGTCACTGTATTCCTCCTCAGACTTAATCTCCTCTTTATTTCTCTAGCAAACTGTCCATTTTTATCTATTCATCACTTAACAAAATTAATTTAGTTATCTTTTTCACATCTTTGCAATCAGCTGAAGTCATTAGGCTGATGGTTGATGTTATCTTTGTCTTCTTCACATTCAACATCAACCCAATTTTTCACTTACTATTTTTTACTTTTCTACTTTTTCTTCTAAATCTACATTCAGCCAACCAAATAGTGTCATTTTTATAGCTCACATTGTTAGTGTTTTGACATCCAGTTTTGATTTGAGCTCTCATCTCTTCCAATCCTGCCATTCTTATAATATATTCATTGTTAAAGTTAAACAGAGATGGAAAGTGTATATATCTTTGTCTCAATCTTTAGTCTACACCACCTTCTTTTTCCAAATTCAGTTTTTACTGCAATATCTGGTTCATTTTAAAGATTCATCAAAATAATTAACAAAAATCTAGTTTGACCTATTCAAAGAAGTTTTTAAATTCTTTTGTTCCCGTTTAATATCCATCTTAAGTTAGCTATCCATCTGCCTTTTCTCAAGTCTGTCTATTTATTTATCAAATTTATATGGGCATCCATCTCAAAAGAAGTGACTCTAAGCAGCATACAGCAAAGTACAAAAACAATAAAAATGTCAAACACATGTGTAAGAAATATACACAGATATTCATACACGCACAAGAGATTCAATCAGCACCAGAGCCACCTCAAGATGTCATCAGTTACCTGAGATGTCCCCCTCCAAGTCTAATGACAAAACCAGTTCTGGATGGACTTTCAGAAAATAAGGAGTGATGGAGCTGATCTCACTTCAGAGAGGAGAATTTTCATAATGCTTGAGCCCTGGCAGAGAAGGTCCACCTCCTCAAGTCCTCCGTGTATAGTTCCCTGAGAGATGGGATCCACAGTATGTCTCTCTTGTTGGATTTCATGGGATGAGCAGATATAGTTGGAAAGAGATAGTCCCCTCAAATAACCCACCTCTTTTGCCATGAAGGGTGGTAACCAACACCTTGATTTGGACGCAGAAGCAGACTGGCAACCACTGGAGCTTGTGGAGCAGAGGAGTAACATGTGCTGTTTTAGAAGTACATATAATTGCCTGAGCTGCTGCTGAAGCTTCTGCATATTCTTCAGGGGCAGCCTATGTAGAGTGCATTTCAATAATCCAATCAGGAAGTAACTAAAGCACGAGTATCTGTGAGTAGAATCCCCAAGCTAGGAACAAGTGTAACTGGCACACAACTCAAATCTGTGCAAAGGATTTCCTAGTCAGGAATGCCATCAGCTCTTCAAGCAATTGTAAGTCCAGGAGAACCCTAAAATTGTGAACCAGGTTTCCCTGGGACTGTACAACTGTGTCCTAGAACCAACAGCCTCCCAAATCCAAAGCTACGCAGTTGCCAAGGTTCATCTGAAACCTATTTTTCACAATTCAGACCCTCACAACCACAAGACATTGGGATAAAACATTCACAATATCACTTAATTTGCTTAATTGAATAGAATGGGGAGAACATTGAACCCTGAAGCACAGAAGGGGCCAGGGACAGGATCTCTCCTTTCCAATCATCACTGACTGGAACCAGCTGTGAAGAAAGGTGAACCAACACAATATAATGCTGCCCATCCCCAATCCTCTGAGCCAATCCAGAAGGATTCTATGATGATATTAAAAGTTGTACAGAAATCAAGTAGAGCAAGGATGGGTGTACAACACTCATCCTGCTCACAACAGAGTTTATCTAAAGGCATGGCCAATGCTTTTTTCATCACATTTATAGTTCTGAATCCTGACTGAAAGAGATCCAGATAATCCATTTTATCCAACATCCTATGAAGTTACCACGCACTCACTTTTCCAGAAAAGGGAAGTTTATGCTGGATAAATCCAAGTATAGTGGAACCCAGTAATGGCTTTTTGAGGAAAGACTGAACCAAGTCCTCTTTAAGAGGTAAAGGAACAACCCCCCTCCCATTCAAGGAAGAGTTCACCACTAGAATCCACTCACAAAATACCCCTTGGGCCGCTTTAACAAGCCAGGATCAGAACCTATCTAAAGAGTTGGCTGAGTTCACAGTTCTAAGGATCTATCCATTTCCTCAGGCCTAAGATGTTCAAATTGATCCCAGAATACTGGGCAAGACTTCTCCTTAGGCATTTCCTCTGGACCTGCAACAAGGCTGGTGTCTAACTCTGAATGAATTTGAGCAACTCTGTGCGACAGATGCTGCACAAATTCTTTCACACATTTCTGCAAGATATTCTTCAAGCCTTCTCTATCCAGGAGAGCATGTCCCACCCTAAAGAAGGTTGTGAGATGCCATTCTGTGGATGCAATAAGGTAGAGAAGTACTGATGCTTCAGCATCTTTACCACCATAACATAGGCCTTAGAAGCAGTCTATCTAATGTTCAGTCAAGTCCTTTGTTGAGCTTCAGCAGCACTCTAGATGTCTCTTCTCTCTTTGCATCTCCCTCACCTCCTACATGAACTACAGGGAGAGATGGGATCCAAAAGGGGAGAGAACACATAGCCACAGTCCAATCCAAAGCTTTGGCTGCCCTTCTATTCCAAGTGGCTTTTGGATTTTCTCTCTTCATGTACATGTATGTATGGTTATGTTTTTTATCAGTTATTAAACAAAATTGGTTGCATGAGAAAATAATGTAGTTGTTTGACAGTTGTATTTTGTCTTGCACCTTCTTTTTATAACATCATTTTACAAACCAAAAATGTTCAATCTCAAGTTTAGTTCTGTATATATTGTTTTAGAGCAGTGGTTCTCAACCTTTTTAATGCCGTGACCCCCAACCGGTCGTAAGTCGAGGACTACCCAACTAGTCATAAGTCGAGGACTACCCAACCAGTCATAAGTTGAGGACTACCCAACCAGTCGTAAGTTGAGGACTTTCCCTGCCCGGGAGCGCCACCCATGCATGGTGCTGCCCCCTGCGCCGGCTGAGGCGTAACTGGCAAGGGGAAGCGACGGCGCAGGGCAACCACCGGCTGGGAGGTAAAGCACCCGCCGGGCCCCACGCACGCCAGCAACCCTTCCTGCACCTGCCGACCTCCCACCTCCCACCCCTGGCCCTCTTTTACTTACATTTTTAGTAGTTGCTCAGCAGAGAGGGGTGGAAACTTCCAGACAGCTCGCCTTCGCTGCAGACAACTTGCAGCACCATTTGCAGACTGGGACTTTTGGCAGGCTCAGCTGGGCAGAGACAGCCTGGACAAGTCCTATTGATTTTGAAAGCCAATAGAATTAGACTCTATTCAACAGCGTCTATTCTATTGGCTTTCAAAAGCCAATACAATAAAAGGGAGTAGCACAGCTAAGGAAAAGGGAAAAAAATGGCAGACTGCGTTGTTTGGAGACCCCCGTGAAATGGTCGTTCGACCCCAAATGGGGTCACGACCCACAGGTTGAGAACCGCTGTTTTAGAGCTATTAGCATTTTAAATCTTTTTTCTGCAACTGTAAACAGTGAAATGGGTGCTTTTCTCTGCTTGTAGATTTTCTATTCAACAAGTGGCATATTGCTTCTGTACCTCTCTTTGTAGTTAAATTCATGAACATATCATTTTTCTAGATTTATCAGTTCTTTTATAACTCATATGTAAAGTTTCAGTAGAATTACTTTTATCTCCATATAACTTCTTTCTGTTTTATCTTACCTGTACTCTCTAGTAATTTACCTCTTCTTAAAAATGTTTTTTTTTTCTATTTTCCTCTCTTTCTTGACATCCTTTTTCTGTTCTTCCTTGTTTGACTTTGAAAGTCTCCATTTAGTCATGATATGTTTTTATGTCCAAGGTGTTTGTTCTCTGTTTTTCACTGGCAATCAAGATAATTCCTTTTGAATTTCTATTTTTTTCCTTTAAAATTTTGGAAATATGTTTTCTGCTTTGGCTTTTACAATGTTTCTTAACTTCACCCATAACTCCTCCAGTTGTAGTTTTCATAACTTTGGTATAATGAAATGCAGTGCTTTTTTTCTAAAAAAAAAAAAAAAAAAAAAAGATGCCGGAACTCACACACGTCATACAACCCGCCTTGCCTACCCTACAAGGTTCCATCCAAAAAAGGTGCCGGAATTCCGTTCTGGGCATTCTATGAGAAAAAAAGCCCTGATGAAATGTATATTCTGCATATCCATGTCTGTATATATAGACATGGGCATGTTCAGGGAGAGTGGGATGTGTGTGAGCAAATGCTAAAATGAGTATTGTTGAGTCTGTCGCGAAATGGTAAGACACGAGAAGCAGTTGTAGTTCTCAGGAAACCTTTATTCTTCAGTTCAGCTTACATTGGAATATGGCGGCAAAAGCCCAAAACTTGCAGCCTCCTTTTATAGGACTTTCCCAGGTCAATGTGTTACTTTTCGCGCGCCAGTACTTGCGCATGTGCGCAAGCACTGGCCACAGCCTGTCTGGTCCCGGGCAGCTTGCACCTGCCCGGGACCGCCTGCAATGCCCCGAGCCTGTTTGCAAGGCTCAGGACATAACAAGTATGATACCACACTATGTGTGTAAGTAATGCATATACATATACATACACATACCCACACACACAAACATGCATACATATACTCATAGATGCACACATATATATGAATATGAAGGGGTCTGTGTTGAAAAAAGGAAAGGATTAATGCAAATGGAACCAAATATAATTGCTTTGCAACAGAGAAACATTTTTGAGGGCTACAAAAACATTTCCAGGAAATCCTGAGATAATTACTTTATTATTTAGTAAGATTATTTGAAAAAGAAACAAGAGTAGATTGAATAGAAGAAACAGTTACAGAGAAGTAAAGGAAGGTCCTGTGTTATAGACATTAGCAGATATTCTGGCATAATTAGGGAACATTTAAACGTTTGCATGCTAAATGTCTTAGTCAGGCAAGAGGTTAAAAAAAAGAGAGATAATATTCACGTTACTTCAGAATAACATGAATTAAAAAGTTGAGTTAGTTAAAATTTCTGTTTGGTAGGGCCTGAGGCCTACAACTCTACAACTCTATTGGGAATATACTGTAGTCAGAAGGTTGATGAATGCCCCTAATGAAGTTGGACAACCTGGAATATATGCATAAAATGATTTTAAATATTGATATGATGCCATTGTGTGTCTGAAAGTATTGAAATGTTCATTTTCTGATCTGGACATTTTGCATTTAATTAATTAAAGGGATAGATTGTTATTTGCTTTATAGTAACTAGATGCAAAAAAAAGAGAAAGAGAGAAAGTTTATAAATTAACATCTATGCCAGCAGCCAGGACTAAGAACATGCATTTAATAATAGTCAATGGTTTGTTCTCCTGAAAATTTCACCATACTTTGCAAAAATTTGTAATGAAAATGGACTATATGACAGGCATCAGTTATAATTAAACTGCTTTATGCATACCATAGGGTATGCCTATAATTGACAGCTGGTGCTCAACACAAACCTTGTTTGTAAAGTTGAAACAAGAATTAGACAGATTTTGAAATCTGACCATAATTTTCCAGCTTGAAGCTGCAAAATTAAAATCCAAATTCAGGAAAATTGTCAGTAGCAACAACAACAAAAAATATCCAGTGTAACCATAATGATATGAAAGGCCAAAATTGGTCTGTATTTTAAAAAGATTCCGAAATTGTTTGAAAACTGAAGCATCATTCAAAAAGCTGATATGTGAGTTAGAATCATTTTATTATCTGACCTTAGAATGTTATTGTTCTCCATCCAGAATAGCTCTTGTTCTTTTTCATATTACTGATTGCTAAATAAGACCTAATGACCTGAGGAATTACTATTATTTTTGGTTTGATGCATACTATTTATACAAGTAAATCATGTTATTTTATATGGTTTAAGAAATTCTCTCTCTCACACAGACAAACACACACACACACACAGAGAGAGAGAGAGAGAGAGAGAGAGAGGCAGACTATAAAGGCAGAAAAATATTATATCTCTACAGAAATGGGTTGGAATAGACTTGAGGGAAGGAAATCTATACAAGGGAAGGGAAATACAAGAGAAGAGACAAAAACACCTATCTCTAGGTCAGCATTTCTCAAAAGTGTTTCTCTTCTATTAATTTCTCAAATGATTCAGCAACTTTAAAGTGTGAGGACTTCAACTTTCAGAATGCCCAAG